>NC_092402.1:11559030-11598122 GCF_030028105.1 Mobula birostris
AGAAAGTGCGCTTTGTTTGCCAGAAGAAACTACAGTCTACAATGAGTGAATTTGGTGAATCAAAGACAGGAGAAGCAGACAAGCCAATTGTCTTTGCCCCCCCACCCCCGCCACCATTTTGTGGACTCTGAACTGATTCTTGCTCTGGATAATTTACTCAGAGCAATTGAATGTGGACACAAGGAGCTTCAGGTAATGACCTGTTAAACTTGAGACCATTCTCAGATGAGTAGCTACTTATTATGTAAAATGCCAGACCTACGAAAGAAGCAATCTGTAATCTCATTAGACTCTGTCTGAATTGCCTCATTCAACTGGTTTGGGCCAGTCAGATTTGAAAGACACAAATACACAAGGCTGGGATGGGCAGAACCATGAAACAATGTTGGTTGTAGCCCTGTACAGTGACCAGTAAGAAGGTGACCCAGGCAGGTCAGGTGACCTTGAGCCAATGGGATGGAGATCCACCAGTACAACTAATAAGGGACACTATAAGAGTCAGGAGCTCCAAATATGTAGAGGCAATAACTCTCCAGCAACCAGAGACCAACCATTGTGGGTAAGGAGGACCCCACGTACACGTAGAGATCGGGACCACGAGGAATGCCTGGCCAGTGTAGACTCCTTTCTCGGGTAACCGTCCCGTCGGTGTGAACGGGGGAATCGCCCCGTCCCTGGGAACGGGGGAGCCGTCCCATCGGTGTGAACGTGGGAACCGTCCGGTCGGTGAGAACGGTGGAACCGTCCCGTCCCGCCTCTGTGAACGCGGGAGCTGTGCCGTCGGTAAGACGGGGGAACCGTCCCATCGGTGTGAACGGGGGAACCGTCCTGTCGGTGAGAACGGGGGGAACGTCCCGCCCCTGAGATCGGGGGAACCGACCCATGGGTGTGCACGGGGGAACCGTCACGTCGGTGGGAAGGGTTGAGGGACCATCCCGTCCCTGAGAACCGGCGAATCGACCCGTCGGTGTGAACGGGGGAACCGTCCCGTTGGTGAGAACGGGGAAACCGACCCGTCGGTGAGAGCGGTGGAACCGACCCGTCGGTGAGATTGCGGGAAACGTCACGTCGGTGAGAACGGGGGAACCGACCCGTCGGTGAGAACGGGCGAACCGTTCCGCCGGTGAGAACGGGGTGACACTTCCCGTCCGTGAGAACGGGGGTTCCGTCCCGTCCCTGAGCACGGGGGAACCGAACCGTCGGTGTCCACGAGGGTACCGTCCCGTCGGTGAGAACGGGGGAACAGTCCCGTCGGTGTGAAGGGGGGGTGCCGTCACGTCGGTGAGATTGCGGAAAGCGTCACGTCGGTGTGAACGTAGGAACCGTCCCGTAGGTGGGAACGGGTGTCCGTCCCGTCGGTGTCAACGGGGAAACAGTCCCGTCGGTGAGAACGGGGGAACCGTCCCGTCTGTGTGAACGGCGGGACCGTACCGCCGGAGAGAACGGAGGGACCGTTCGTCGGTGAGAATTGGGGAACCGTCCAGTCGGTGAGAACGGGGGAACTGACCCGTCGGTGTGTACGGGGGCACCGTACCGCCGGTGAGAACAGGGGAACCGTCCAGTCGGTGAGAACGGGGGAATCGACCCGTCGGTGTGTACGGTGCAACCGTCCTGTCCCGTCGGTGTGAACGGGGAACGGTCCCGTCCCTGAGAACCGGGGAACCGTCCCGCTGGTGTGAAAGGGGGGAACCGTCCCGTCGATGAGAATGGGGGAACCGTCCCGTCGGTGACAACGGGGCACACGTCCCGTCGGTGAGAACGGCGGAACGGTCCCATCGGTGTTAACATGGGAATCGTCCCGTCCCTGAGAACGGGGGAGCCGACCCGTCGATGAGAACGATGGACCCGACCCGTCGGTGGGAACGGGGGGCCATCCCGTCAGTGTGAACGGGGGACCCGTCCCGTCGGTGCGAACGTGTGCCATCCCGTTGGTGTGAACGGGGTACCGTCCGTCCCTGAGAACAGGGAACTGTCCCGTCGGTGAGAACGGGGGAACCGCCCCGTCCCTGAGAACGGGAGGGGGGGGGGACACTTCCTGTCCGTGAGAACGGGGGGACCGTCCCGTCCTTGAGCACGGAGAACCGAGCCGTCGGTGTGTACGTGGGAACCGTGCCGCCGGTGAGAACAGGGGAACAGTCCCGTCTGTGGGAACGAGTGTCCGTCACGTCGGTGTCAACGGGGAAACAGTCCCGTCGGTGTGAACGGGGCATCCGCCCCGTCGGTGTGAACGGGGGACGCGACCCACCGGTGGGAATGGGTGAACCGACCGGTCGGTGTGAACGGGGGGACCGTCCCGTCGGTAAGAACGGGCGAACTGTCCCGCCGGTGAGAACGGGGGAACCGCCCCGTCCCTGAGAACGGGAGGTGGGGGGGATACTTCCTGTCCGTGAGAACGGGGGGACCGTCCCGTCCTTGAGCACGGGAGAACCGAGCCGTCGGTGTGTACGTGGGAACCGTCCCGCCGGTGAGAACAGGGGAACAGTCCCGTCTGTGTGAACGGGGGTACCGTCCTGTCGGTGTGAAAGGGGGGGACCGTACCGCCGGTGAGAATGGTGGAACCGTCCCGTCGGTGTCAACGGGTGAACCGTACCGCCGGTGAGAACCGAACGGCAGTCCCGTCGTTGAGAACAGGGGAACCGTCCAGTCGGTGAAAATGGTGGAACCGTCCCGTGGGTGTCAACGGGTGAACCGTACCGTCGGTGTGAACGGGCGAACCGTCCCGTTGGTGAGACCGGGGGAACCGACCCGTCGGTGAGAACGGTGGAACCGACCCGTCGGTGAGATTGCGGGAAACGTCACGTCGGTGAGAACGGGGGAACCGACCCGTCGGTGAGAACGGGGGAACCGACCCGTCGGTGAGAACGGGCGAACCGTTCCGCCGGTGAGAACGGGGGTGGGACACTTCCCTTCCGTGAGAACGGGAGTTCCGTCCCGTCCCTGAGCACGGGGGAACCGAACCGTCGGTGTACACGAGGGAACCGTCCCGTCGGTGAGAACAGGGGGGGGGGGGTTACCGTCACGTCGGTGAGATTGCGGAAAGCGTCACGTCGGTGAGATTGCGCAAAGCGTCACGTCGGTGTGAACGTAGGAACCGTCCCGTAGGTGGGAACGGGTGTCCGTCCCGTCGGTGTCAACGGGGAAACAGTCCCGTCGGTGAGAACGGGGGAACCGTCCCGTCTGTGTGAACGGCGGGACCGTACCGCCGGAGAGAACGGAGGGACCGTCCGTCGGTCAGAATTGGGGAACCGTCCAGTCGGTGAGAACGGGGGAATTGACCCGTCGGTGTGTACGGGGGCACCGTACCGCCGGTGAGAACAGGGGAACCGTCCAGTCGGTGAGAACGGGGGAATCGTCCTGTCCCGTCGGTGTGAACGGGGAACCGTCCCGTACCTGAGAACCGGGGAACCGTCCCGTTGGTGTGAAAGGGGGGAACCGTCCCGTCGGTGAGAATGGGGGAACGGTCCCGTCGGTGACAACGGGGGACACGTCCCGTCGGTGAGAACGGGGGACCTGACCCGTCTCGTCGGGGAGAACGGCGGAACGGTCCCGTCGGTGTTAACATGGGAATCGTCCCGTCCCTGAGAACGGGGGAGCCGACCCGTCGGTGAGAACGATGGACCCGACCCGTCAGTGTGAACGGGGGACCCGTCCCGTCGGTGCGAACGTGTGCCATCCCGTGGTGTGAACGGGGTACCGTCCCGTCCCTGAGAACAGGGGAACTGTCCCGTCGGCGTGAACGGGGGAACCGTCCCTTCCCTAAGAACGTGGGAACCGTTCCATCGGTGTGAACGGGGGAACCGTCACGTCGGTGAGAACGGGGGAACAGTCCAGTCCTGTACGTGTGAAGGAGGGAACCGTCCGGTCGGTGAGAACGGTGGAACCGTCCCGTCCCGTCTCTGTGAACGCGGGAGCTGTGCCGTCGGTAAGACGGGGGAACCGTCCCATCGGTGTGAACGGGGGAATCGTCCTGTCGGTGAGAACGGGGGACCGTCCCGTCCCTGAGATCGGGGGAACTGACCCATCGGTGTGCACGGGGGAACCGTCACGTCGGTGAGAACGGGGGAACAGTCCAGTCCTGTCGGTGTGAAGAGGGGAACCGTCCCGTCGGTGAGTACGGGGGTACCGTCCCGTCGGTGTGAACTGGGGAACCGTCCCGTCGGTGAGAAGGGTTGGGTGACCATCCCGTCCCTGTGAACTGGCGAACCGACCCGTCGGTGTGAACGGGGGAACCGTCCAACCGGTGAGAACGGAGGGACCGCCCGTCGGTGAAAACGTGGAACCGTCCCGTTGGTGATAACGGGGGAACCGACCCGTCGGTTGTGAACGGTGGAACCGTCCCGTCCCGTCGGTGTGAACGGGGGAACCGTCACGTCGGTGAGATTTCGGGAAAGGTCACGTCGGGGAGAACGGGGGAACCGCCCGTCCCTGAGAACGGGGGAACAGTTCCCGTCCGTGAGAACGGGGGTTCCGTCCCGTCCCTGAGCACGGGGGAACCGAACCGTCGGTGTGAACGTAGGAACCGTCCCGTATGTGGGAACGGGTGTCCGTCTCGTCGGTGTCAACGGGGAAACAGTTCCGTCGGTGAGAACAGGGGAACCGTCCAGTCGGTGAGAACGGGGGAACCATCCTGTCTGTGTGAACGAGGGAACCGTCCCGACCCGTCGGTGTGAACGGGGGAACCGTCCCGACCCGTCGGTGTGAACGGTGGCCCGTCCTGTCGGGGAGAATGGGTGAACCGACCGGTCCCGTCCGTGTGAACGGGGATCCGCCCCGTCGGTGTGAACGGGGACGCGACCCATCGGTGGGAACGGGTGAACCGACCGGTCCGTGTGAACGGGGGACCGTCCCGTCGGTAAGAACGGGCGAACTGTCCCGCCGGTGAGAACGGGGGAACCGTGCCGTCCTTGAGCACGGGGGAACCGAGCCGTCGGTGTGTACGTGGGAACCGTCCCGTCGGTGAGAACGGGGGAACAGTCCCGTCTGTGTGAACGGGGGTACCGTCACGTCGGTGAGATTGCGGAAAGCGTCACGTCGGTGTGAACGTAGGAACCGTCCCGTAGGTGGATACGGGTGTCAGTCCCGTCGGTGTCAACGGGGAAACAGTCCCGTCGGTGAGAACGGGGGAACCGTCCTGTCGGTGTGAAAGGGGGGACCGTACCGCCGGTGAGAACGGGGGAACCGACCCATCGGTGTGAACGGGGGGGGGGGGGGGACCGTACCGCCGGTGAGAACGGAAGGACAATCCCGTCGTTGAGAACAGCGGAACCGTGCAGTCGGTGAAATGGTGGAACCGTCCCGTCGGTGTCAACGGGGGAACCGTATTGCGGTGAGAACGGAAGGCCAGTCCTGTCGTTGAGAACGGGGAAACCGTCCTGTCGGTGAGAACGGGGGAACCGTCCCGTCGGTGAGAACGTGAGGACCGTACCGTCGGTGAGAACGGGGGAACCGTCCACTCGGTGAGAACGGGGGAACCGACCCGTCGGTGTGAACGTTGCAATCGTCCCGTCCCGTCGGTGTGAACGGGGGAACCTTCCAGTCCCTGAGAACCGGGGAACCGTCCCGTTGGTGTGAACAGGGGGAACCGTCCCGTTGGTGAAAATGGTGGAACCGCCCCGTCGGTGTCAACGGGGGAACCGTCCCGTCGGTGAGAACGGGGGAACGGAACCGTCGGTGTGATCGGGGGAACAGTCCCGTCGGTGAGAACGGGGGAACCGTCCTGTCGGTGAGAACGGGGGGACCGTACCGCCGGTGAGAACGGAGGGACGGTCCCGTCGGTGAGAACGGGGAACCGTCCACTCGGTGAGAACGGAGGGACCGTCCCGTCGGTGAGAACGGGGCAATCGTCCCGTCAGTGAGAACAGGCGAACAGTCCCGCCGGTCCGAACGGGAGAACCTTCCCGTCGGTGAGAACGGGGGAAACGCCCCGTCCCTGAGAACGGTGGGACACTTCCCGTCCCTGAGAACGGGGGACCGTCCCATTCCTGAGCACGGGGGAACCGATCCGTCGGTGTGCACGTGGGAACCGTCCCATCGGTGAGAAAGGGGGAACAGTCCCGTCGGTGTGAACGGGGGAACCGTCACGTCGGTTAGATTGCGGAAAGCGGCACGTCGGTGTGACCGTAGGAACCGTCCCGTAGGTGGGTACGGGTGTCAGTCCCGTCGGTGTCAACGGGGAAACAGTTCCGTGGGTGAGAACGGGAGAACCGTCCTGTCGGTGTGAACGGGGGAACCGTACCGCCGGTGAGAATGGTGGAACCGTCCCGTCGGTGTCAACGGGTGAACCGTACCGTCGGTGTGAACGGGCGAACAATCCCTTCGCTGAGAACGGGGCGAACGTGCCGCCGGTGAGAACGGAGGGACCGTCCTGTCGGTGAGAACGGGGAATCATTACGTCAGTGAGAACGGGCGAACCGTCCCGCCGGTCCGAACGGGGGAACCGTCCCGTCGGTGAGAACGGTGGAAACGTCCCGTCCCTGAGAACGGGGGGGGGGAACACTTCCCGTCCCTGAGAACGGGGGACCGTCCCATTTCTGAGCACGGGGGAACTGTTCCGTCGGTCTGCACGGGGAACCGTTCCATCGGTGAGAAAGGGGGAACCGACCGGTCAGTCTGAACAGGGGAACCGTCCCGTCGGTGAGAACGGGGGAATCGTCCAGTCGGTGAGAACGGGGGAAGCGACCCGTCGGTGTGAACAGTGCAACCGTCCCGTCCCGTCGGTGTGAACGGGAAAACCGTCCAGTCCCTGAGAACCGGGGATCCGTCCCGTGGTGAAAATGGTGGAACCGTCCCGTCGATGTCAACGGGGGAACCGTACCGCCGGGTGAGAACGGATGGAAAGACACGTCGGTGAGAACAGGGGAACCGTCCCGTCGGTGAGAACGGGGGAATCATCACGTCAATGAGAACGGGCGAACCGACCGCCGGTCCGAACGGGGAAACAGTCCCGTCGGTGAGAACGGGAGAACCGTCCTGTCGGTGTGAACGGGGGGACCGTACCGCTGGTGAGAACGGGGGAACCGACCCGTGGGTGTGAACGGGGGGACCGTACCGCCGGTGAGAACGGAAGGACAGTCCCGTCGTTGAGAACAGGGGAACCGTCCAGTCGGTGAAAATGGTGGAACCGTCCCGTCGGTGTCAACGGGAGGACCGTACCGCCGGTGAGAACGGAAGGGCTGTCCCGTCGTTGAGAACGGGGAAACCGTCCCGTCGGTGAGAACGGGTGAACCGTCCACTCGGTGAGAACGGGGGAAACAGCCCGTCGGTGTTAACGTTGCAACCTTCCCGTCCCGTCGGTCTGAACGGGGGAACCTTCCAGTCCCTGAGAACCGGGGAACCGTCGCATTGGTGTGAACGGGGGGAACCGTCCTTTTGCTCAAAATGGTGGAACCGTCCCGTCGGTGTCAACGGGGGAACCGTCCCGTCGGTGAGAACGGGGGAACGGACCCGTCGGTGTGATCGGAGGAACTGTCCCGTCGGTGAGAACGGGGGAACCGTCCTGTCGGTGAGAACGGGGGGACCGTCCCGCCGGTCCGAACGGGGGAACCGTCCCGTCGGTGAGAACGGGGGAACCGACCGGTCGGTCTGAACAGGGGAACCGTCCCGTCGGTGAGAACGGGGGAATCGTCCAGTCGGTGAGAACGGGGGAAGCGACCCGTCGGTGTGAACAGTGCAACCGTCCCGTCCCGTCGGTATGAACGGGGAAACCGTCCAGTCCCTGAGAACCGGGGAACCGTCCCGTTGGTGAAAATGGTGGAACCGTCCCTTCGATGTCAACGGGGGAACCGTACCGCCGGGTGAGAACGGATGGAAAGACCCGTCGGTGAGAACGGGCGAACCGACCCGCCGGTCCGAACGGGGGAACCGTCCCGTCCCTGAGAACGGGAAGACACTTCCCGTCCCTGAGAACGGGGGACCGTCCCATTTCTGAGCACGGGGGAACCGATCCGTCGGTGTGCACGTGGGAACCGTCCCATCGGTGAGGAAGGGGGAACAGTCCCGTCGGTGTGAACGGGGGAACTGTCACGTCGGTGAGATTGCGGAAAGCGGCACGTCGGTGTGAACGTAGGAACCGTCCCGTGGGTGGATACGGGTGTGAGTCCCGTCGGTTTCAACGGGGAAACAGTCCCGTCGGTGAGAACGGAGGAACCGTCCTGTCGGTGTCAACAGGTGAACCGTACCGCTGGTGAGAACGGAAGGGCAGTCCCGTAGTTGAGAACGGGGAAACCGTCCCGTCGGTGAGAACGGGGAACCGTCCCTTCTGTGAGAAGGTGGGGACCGTACCGTCGGTGAGAACGGGGAACCGTCCACTCGGTGAGAACGGGGAACCATCCCGTCGGTGTGAACGTTGCAACCGTCCCGTCCCGTCGGTGTGAACGGGGGAACCTTCCAGTCCCTGAGAACCGGGGAACCGTCCCGTTGGTGAAAATGGTGGAACCGTCCCGTCGGTGTCAACGGGGGAACCGTCCCGTCGGTGAGAACGGGGGAACGGACCCGCCGGTGTCAACGGGGGAACAGTCCCGTCGGTGAGAACGGGAGAACCGTCCTGTCGGTGAGAACGGGGAGACCGTACCGCCGGTGAGAACGGAGGGACGGTCCCGTCGGTGAGAGCAGGGGAACCGTCCCGTCGGTGAGAACGGGGGAACTGTTCACTCGGTGAGAACGAGGGGACCGTCCCGTCGGTGAGAACGGGGTAATCGTCCCGTCAGTGAGAACAGGCGAACAGTCCCGCCGGTCCGAACAAGAGAACCGTCCCGTCGGTGAGAACGGGGGAAACGCCCCGTCCCTGAGAACGTGGCGGCACTTCCCGTCCCTGAGAACGGGGGACCCTTCCCATTCCTGAGCACGGGGGAACCGATCCGTCGGTGTGCACGTGGGAACCGTCCCATCGGTGAGAAAGGGGGAACAGTCCCGTCGGTGTGAACGGGGGAACCGTCACGTCGGTGAGATTGCGGAAAGCGGCACGTCGGTGTGACGGTAGGAACCGTCCCGTAGGTGGGTACGGGTGTCAGTCCCGTCGGTGTCAAAGGGGAAACAGTCCGTCGGTGAGAACGGGAGAACCGTCCTGTCGGTGTGAACGGGGGGACCGTACCGCCGGTGAGAACGGGTGAACCGACCCGTCGCTGTGAACGGGGGGACCGTACCGCCGGTGAGAACGGAAGGACAGTCCCGTTGTTGAGAACAGGGGAGCCGTCCAGTCGGTGAAATGGTGGAACCGTCCCTTCGGTGTCAACGGGTGAACCGTACCGCCGGTGAGAACGGAAGGGCAGTCCCGTCGTTGAGAACGGGGAAACCGTCCCGTCGGTGAGAACGGGGAACCGTCCCGTCTGTGAGAAGGTGGGGACCGTACCGTCGGTGAGAACGGGGGAACCGTCCACTCGGTGAGAACGGGGGAACCAGCCCGTCGGTGTGAACGTTGCAGCCGTCCCGTCGCGTCGGTGTGAACGGGGGAACCTTCCAGTCCCTGAGAACCGGGGAACCGTCCCGTTGGTGAAAATAGTGGAACCGTCCCGTCGGTGTCAACGGGGGAACCGTCTTGTCGGTGAGAACGGGGGAACGGACCCGCCGGTGTCAACGGGGGAACAGTCCCGTCGGTGAGAACGGAGAACCGTCCTGTCGGTGAGAACGGGGAGACCGTACCGCCGGTGAGAACGGAGGGACGGTCCCGTCGGTGAGAGCAGGGGAACCGTCCCGTCGGTGAGAACGGGGGAACTGTTCACTCGGTGAGAACGAGGGGACCGTCCCGTCGGTGAGAACGGGGCAATCGTCCCCGTCAGTGAGAACAGGCGAACAGTCCCGCCGGTCCGAACAAGAGAACCGTCCCGTCGGTGAGAACGGGGGAAACGCCCCGTCCCTGAGAACGTGGCGACACTTCCCGTCCCTGAGAACGGGGGACCCTTCCCATTCCTGAGCACGGGGGAACCGATCCGTCGGTGTGCACGTGGGAACAGTCCCATCGGTGAGAAAGGGGGAACAGTCCCGTCGGTGTGAACGGGGGAACCGTCACGTCGGTGAGATTGCGGAAAGCGGCACGTCGGTGTGACGGTAGGAACCGTCCCGTAGGTGGGTACGGGTGTCAGTCCCGTCGGTGTCAAAGGGGAAACAGTCCCGTCGGTGAGAACGGGAGAACCGTCCATCCCGTCGGTATGAACGAGTTAACCTTCCATTCCCTGAGAACCGGGGAACCGTCCCGTTGGTGAAAATGGTGGAACCGTCCCGTCGGTGAGAACGGGGGAACCGTTCACTCGGTGAGAACGGAGGGACCGTCCCGTCGGTGATAACGGGGCAATCGTCCCGTCAGAGAGAACAGGCGAACAGTCCCGCCGGTCCGAACGGGAGAACCGTCCCGTCGGGAGAACGGGGGAAACGCCCCGTCTCTGAGAACGTGGCGACACTTCCGTCCCTGAGAACGGGACGACCGTCCCGTCCCTGAGCACGGGCGAACCGATCCGTCGGTGTGCACGTGGGAACGGTCCTATCGGTGAGAAAGGGGGAACAGTCCCGTCGGTGTGAACGGGGAACTGTCCCGTCGGTGAGAACGAGAGAACCGTCCCGTCGGTGAGAACAGGGGAACCGTCCCGTCGGTGAGAACGGGGAAATCGTCCAGTCGGTGAGAACGGGGGAACCGACCCGTCGGTGTGAACGTTGCAACCGTCCCATCCCGTCGGTATGAACGAGTTAACCTTCCATTCCCTGAGAACCGGGAACCGTCCCGTTGGTGAAAATGGTGGAACCGTCCCGTCGGTGTCAACGGGGGAACCGTACCGCCGGTGAGAACGGAAGGACAGTCCGTCGTTGAGAACAGGGGAACCGTCCCGTCGGTGAGAACGGGGGAACTGTTTCCGTCGGTCTGCACGGGGAACCGTTCCATCGGTGAGAAAGGGGGAACCGACCGGTCAGTCTGAACAGGGGAACCGTCCCGTCGGTGAGAACGGGGGAATCGTCCAGTCGGTGAGAACGGGGGAAGCGACCCGTCGGTGTGAACAGTGCAACCGTCCCGTCCCGTCGGTGTGAACGGGAAAACCGTCCAGTCCCTGAGAACCGGGGATCCGTCCCGTTGGTGAAAATGGTGGAACCGTCCCGTCGATGTCAACGGGGGAACCGTACCGCCGGGTGAGAACGGATGGAAAGACACGTCGGTGAGAACAGGGGAACCGTCCCGTCGGTGAGAACGGGGGAATCATCACGTCAATGAGAACGGGCGAACCGACCCGCCGGTCCGAACGGGGAAACAGTCCCGTCGGTGAGAACGGGGGAACCGTCCTGTCGGTGTGAACGGGGGGACCGTACCGCCGGTGAGAACGGAAGGACAGTCCCGTCGTTGAGAACAGGGGAACCGTCCAGTCGGTGAAAATGGTGGAACCGTCCCGTCGGTGTCAACGGGAGGACCGTACCGCCAGTGAGAACGGAAGGGCTGTCCGTCGTTGAGAACGGGGAAACCGTCCCGTCGGTGAGAACGGGGGAACCGTCCCGTCGGTGAGAACGTGGGGACCGTACCGTCGGTGAGAACGGGTGAACCGTCCACTCGGTGAGAACGGGGGAAACAGCCCGTCGGTGTTAACGTTGCAACCTTCCCGTCCCGTCGGTCTGAACGAGGGAACCTTCCAGTCCCTGAGAACCGGGGAACCGTCGCATTGGTGTGAACGGGGGAAACCGTCCTTTTGCTCAAAATGGTGGAACCGTCCCGTCGGTGTCAACGGGGGAACCGTCCCGTCGGTGAGAACGGGGGAACGGACCCGTCGGTGTGATCGGAGGAACAGTCCCGTCGGTGAGAACGGGGGAACCGTCCTGTCGGTGAGAACGGGGGGACCGTACCGCCGGTGAGAACGGAGGGACGGTCCCGTCGGTGAGAACGGGGGAACCGTCCACTCGGTGAGAACGGAGGGACCGTCCCGTCGGTGAGAACGGGGCAATCGTCCCGTCAGTGAGAACAGGCGAACAGTCCCGCCGGTCCGAACAAGAGAACCGTCCCGTCGGTGAGAACGGGGGAAACGCCCGTCCCTGAGAACGTGGAGACACTTCCCGTCCCTGAGAACGGGGGACCCTTCCCATTCCTGAGCACGGGGGAACCGAATCGTCGGTGTGCACGTGGGAACCGTCCTATCGGTGAGAAAGGTGAACAGTCCCGTCGGTGTGAACGGGGGAACCGTCACGTCGGTGAGATTGCGGAAAGCGGCACGTCGGTGTGACGGTAGGAACCGTTCCGTAGGTGGGTACGGGTGTCAGTCCCGTCGGTGTCAAAGGGGAAACAGTCCCGTCGGTGAGAACGGGAGAACCGTCCTGTCGGTGTGAACGGGGGGACCGTACCGCCGGTGAGAACGGGTGAACCGACCCGTCGGTGTGAACGGGGGACCGTACCGCCGGTGAGAACGGAAGGACAGTCCCGTTGTTGAGAACAGGGGAGCCGTCCAGTCGGTGGAAATGGTGGAACCGTCCCTTCGGTGTCAACGGGTGAACCGTACCGCCGGTGAGAACGGAAGGGCAGTCCCGTCGTTGAGAACGGGGAAACCGTCCCGTCGGTGAGAACGGGGAACCGTCCCGTCTGTGAGAAGGTGGGGACCGTACCGTCGGTGAGAACGGGGGAACCGTCCACTCGGTGAGAACGGGGGAACCAGCCCGTCGGTGTGAACGTTGCAGCCGTCCCGTCCCGTCGGTGTGAACGGGGGAACCTTCCAGTCCTGAGAACCGGGGAACCGTCCCGTTGGTGAAAATGTGGAACCGTCCCGTCGGTGTCAACGGGGGAACCGTCTTGTCGGTGAGAACGGGGAACGGACCCGTCGGTGTCAACGGGGGAACAGTCCTGTCGGTGAGAACGGGAGAACGTCCTGTCGGTGAGAACGGGGAGACCGTACCGCCGGTGAGAACGGAGGGACGGTCCCGTCGGTGAGAACGGGGGAACCGTTCACTCGGTGAGAACGGAGGGACCGTCCCGTCGGTGATAACGGGGCAATCGTCCCGTCAGAGAGAACAGGCGAACAGTCCCGCCGGTCCGAACGGGAGAACCGTCCCGTCGGGGAGAACGGGGGAAGCGCCCCGTCTCTGAGAACGTGGCGACACTTCCCGTCCCTGAGAACGGGACGACGTCCCGTCCCTGAGCACGGGCGAACCGATCCGTCGGTGTGCACGTGGGAACGGTGCTATCGGTGAGAAAGGGGGAACAGTCCCGTCGGTGTGAACGGGGGAACTGTCCGTCGGTGAGAACGAGAGAACCGTCCCGTCGGTGAGAACAGGGGAACCGTCCCGTCGGTGAGAACGGGGAAATCGTCCAGTCGGTGAGAACGGGGGAACCGACCCGTCGGTGTGAACGTTGCAACCGTCCCGTCCCGTCGGTATGAACGAGGAAACCTTCCATTCCCTGAGAACCGGGGAACGGTCCCGTTGGTGAAAATGGTGGAACCGTCCCGTCGGTGTCAACGGGGGAACCGTACCGCCGGTGAGAACGGAAGGACAGTCCCGTCGTTGAGAACAGGGGAACCGTCCCGTCGCTGAGAACGGGGGAACGGTCTCGACGGTGAGAACTGGGGGACCGTACCGCCGGGTGAGAACGGAGGGAAAGTCCCGTCGGTGAGAACAGGGGAACCGTCCCCATCGGTGAGAACGGGTGAACCGTCCAGTCGGTGAGAACGGGGGAACAATCCCTTCGCTGAGAACGGGGGAAACGTGCCGCCGTTGAGAACGGAGGGACCGTCCCGTCGGTTGAGAACGGGGGAATCGTCCCGTTGGAGAGAACGGGTGAACCGTCCCGTCGGTGAGAACGGGGGAACAGAGCCGCTGGTGTGAGCGGGGGGACCCGTCCCCCTCGGTGTGATCGGGGGAACCGTCCGGTTCCGTGCGTGCGAACGGGGGAACCGACCGGTCGGTGTGAACAGGGCGACCAGCCCGTCAGTGAGAACGGGCGAACCATCCCACCGGTCCGAACGGGGGAACCGTCCCGTCGGTGAGAACGGGGGAACCGCCCCGTCCCTGAGAACGGGGGGAACACTTCCCGTCCATGAGAACGGGGGGACCGTCCCGTCCCTGAGAAAGGGGAATAGTCCCGTCGGTGAGAACAGGGGAACCGTCCCGTTGGTGAGAACGGGGAAATCGTCCAGTCGGTGTGAACGTTGCAACCGTCCCGTCCCGTCGGTGTGAGCGGGGAAACCTTCCAGTCCTGAGAACCGGGGAACCGTCCCGTTGGTGAAAATGGTGGAACCGTCCCGTCGGTGTCAACGGGGAACCGTACCGCCGGTGAGAACAGAAGGACAGTCCCGTCGTTGAGAACAGGGGAACCGTCCCGTCGGTGAGAACGGGGGAACCGTCCGTCGGTGAGAACTGGGGGACCGTACCGCCGGGTGAGAACAGAGGGAAAGTCCCGTTGGTGAGAACAGGGGAACCGTCCCGTCGGTGAGAACTGGGGGACCGTACCGCCGGGTGAGAACGGAGGGAAAGTCCCGTCGGTGGGGAACAGGGGAACCGTCCGTCGGTGAGAACGGGGGAACAATCCCTTCGCTGAGAACGGGGGGAACGTGCCGCCGGTGAGAACGGAGGGACCGTCCCGTCGGTGAGAACGGGCGAACCGTCCCGCCGGTCCGAACGGGGGAACCGTCCCGTCGGTGAGAACGGGGGAAACGCCCCGTCTCTGAGAACGTGGGGACGCTTCCCGTCCCTGAGAACGAGGGGACCGTCCCGTCCCTGAGCACGGGGGAACCGATCCGTCGGTGTGCACGTGGGAACCGTCCCATCGGTGAGAAACGGGGAACGGTCCCGTCGGTGTGAACGGGAGAACCGTCACGTCGGTGAGTTTGCAGAAAGCGTCACGTAGGTGTGAACGTAGGAACCGACCAGTAGGTGGGTACGGGTGTCCGTCCCGTCGGTTTCAACGGAGAAACAGTCCCGTCAGTGAGAACGGGGGAACCGTCACGTCGGTGTGAACTGGGGGACCGTACCGCCGGTGAGAACGGAAGGACAGCCCCGTCGTTGAGAACAGGGGAATCGCCCCGTCGGTGAGAACGGGGAAACCGACCCTTCCGTGTGAACGTTGAAACTGTCCAGTCCCGTCGGTGTGAACGGGGAAACCGTCCAGTCCCTGAGAACCGGGGAACCGTCCCATTGGTGAAAATGGTGGAACCGTCCCGTCGGTGTCAACGGGGGAACCGTATCGCCGGTGAGAACGGAAGGACAGTCCCCTCGGTGAGAACGGGGAAACAATCCCTTCGCTGAGAACGGGGGAACGTACCGCCGGTGAGAACGGAGGGACCGTCCCGTCGGTGAGAACGGGGGAATCGTCCCGTCAGTGAGAACGGGCGAACCGTCCCGCTGGTCCGAACGGGGGAACCGTCCTGTCGGTGAGAACGGGGGAAACGCCCCGTCCCTGAGAACGTGGGGACACTTCCTGTCCCTGAGACCGGGGTGACAGTTCCGTCCCTGAGCACGGGGGAACCGATCCGTCCGTGTGAACGTTGAAACTGTCCAGTCCCGTCGGTGTGAACGGGGAAACCGTCCAGTCCCTGAGAACCGGGGAACCGTCCCGTGGTGAAAATGGTGGAACCGTCCCGTCGGTGTCAACGGGGGAACCGTATCGCCGGTGAGAACGGAAGGACAGTCCCGTCGGTGAGAACGGGGAACCGTCCCGTCGGTGAGAACGGGGAACCGTCCCGTCTGTGAGAAGGTGGGGACCGTACCGTCGGTGAGAACGGGTGGACCGTACCGCCGGGTGAGGACAGGGGAACCGTCCTGTCGGTGAGAACGGGAGAACCGTCCAGTCAGTGAGAACGGGGGAACAATCTCTTCGCTGAGAACGGGGGGAACGTGCCGCCGGTGAGAACGGAGGACCGTCCAGTCGGTGAGAACGGGGGAACAGTCCCGTCGGTGTCAACGGGGGAACCGTCTTGTCGGTGAGAACGGGGGAACGGACCCGTCGGTGTCAACGGGGGAACAGTCCTGTCGGTGAGAACGGGAGAACCGTCCTGTCGGTGAGAACGGGGAGACCGTACCGCCGGTGAGAACGGAGGGACGGTCCCGTCGGTGAGAACGGGGGAACCGTTCACTCGGTGAGAACGGAGGGACCGTCCCGTCGGTGATAACGGGGCAATCGTCCCGTCAGAGAGAACAGGCGAACAGTCCCGCCGGTCCGAACGGGAGAACCGTCCCGTCGGGGAGAACGGGGGAAGCGCCCCGTCCTCTGAGAACGTGGCGACACTTCCCGTCCCTGAGAACGGGACGACCGTCCCGTCCCTGAGCACGGGCGAACCGATCCGTCGGTGTGCACGTGGGAACGGTGCTATCGGTGAGAAGGGGGAACAGTCCCGTCGGTGTGAACGGGGGAACTGTCCCGTCGGTGAGAACGAGAGAACCGTCCCGTCGGTGAGAACAGGGGAACCGTCCCGTCGGTGAGAACGGGGAAATCGTCCAGTCGGTGAGAACGGGGGAACCGACCCGTCGGTGTGAACGTTGCAACCGTCCCGTCCCGTCGGTATGAACGAGGAAACCTTCCATTCCCTGAGAACCGGGGAACGGTCCCGTTGGTGAAAATGGTGGAACCGTCCCGTCGGTGTCAACGGGGGAACCGTACCGCCGGTGAGAACGGAAGGACAGTCCCGTCGTTGAGAACAGGGGAACCGTCCCGTCGCTGAGAACGGGGGAACGGTCTCGACGGTGAGAACTGGGGGACCGTACCGCCGGGTGAGAACGGAGGGAAAGTCCCCGTCGGTGAGAACAGGGGAACCGTCCCATCGGTGAGAACGGGTGAACCGTCCAGTCGGTGAGAACGGGGGAACAATCCCTTCGCTGAGAACGGGGGAAACGTGCCGCCGTTGAGAACGGAGGGACCGTCCCGTCGGTGAGAACGGGGGAATCGTCCCGTTGGAGAGAACGGGTGAACCGTCCCGTCGGTGAGAACGGGGGAACAGAGCCGCTGGTGTGAGCGGGGGACCCGTCCCCTCGGTGTGATCGGGGGAACCGTCCGGTTCCGTGCGTGCGAACGGGGGAACCGACCGGTCGGTGTGAACAGGGCGACCAGCCCGTCAGTGAGAACGGGCGAACCATCCCACCGGTCCGAACGGGGGAACCGTCCCGTCGGTGAGAACGGGGGAACCGCCCCGTCCCTGAGAACGGGGGGAACACTTCCGTCCATGAGAACGGGGGGACCGTCCCGTCCCTGAGAAAGGGGGAATAGTCCCGTCGGTGAGACAGGGGAACCGTCCCGTTGGTGAGAACGGGGAAATCGTCCAGTCGGTGTGAACGTTGCAACCGTCCCGTCCCGTCGGTGTGAGCGGGGAAACCTTCCAGTCCCTGAGACCGGGGAACCGTCCCGTTGGTGAAAATGGTGGAACCGTCCGTCGGTGTCAACGGGGGAACCGTACCGCCGGTGAGAACAGAAGGACAGTCCCGTCGTTGAGAACAGGGGAACCGTCCCGTCGGTGAGAACGGGGGAACCGTCCCGTCGGTGAGAACTGGGGGACCGTACCGCCGGGTGAGAACAGAGGGAAAGTCCGTTGGTGAGAACAGGGGAACCGTCCGTCGGTGAGAACTGGGGGACCGTACCGCCGGGTGAGAACGGAGGGAAAGTCCCGTCGGTGGGAACAGGGGAACCGTCCCGTCGGTGAGAACGGGGAACAATCCCTTCGCTGAGAACGGGGGGAACGTGCGCCGGTGAGAACGGAGGGACCGTCCCGTCGGTGAGAACGGGCGAACCGTCCCGCCGGTCCGAACGGGGGAACCGTCCCGTCGGTGAGAACGGGGGAAACGCCCCGTCTCTGAGAACGTGGGACGCTTCCCGTCCCTGAGAACGAGGGGACCGTCCCGTCCCTGAGCACGGGGGAACCGATCCGTCGGTGTGCACGTGGGAACCGTCCCATCGGTGAGAAACGGGGAACGGTCCCGTCGGTGTGAACGGGAGAACCGTCACGTCGGTGAGTTTGCAGAAAGCGTCACGTAGGTGTGAACGTAGGAACCGACCAGTAGGTGGGTACGGGTGTCCGTCCCGTCGGTTTCAACGGAGAAACAGTCCCGTCAGTGAGAACGGGGGACCGTCACGTCGGTGTGAACTGGGGGACCGTACCGCCGGTGAGAACGGAAGGACAGCCCCGTCGTTGAGAACAGGGGAATCGCCCCGTCGGTGAGAACGGGGAAACCGACCCTTCCGTGTGAACGTTGAAACTGTCCAGTCCCGTCGGTGTGAACGGGGAAACCGTCCAGTCCCTGAGAACCGGGGAACCGTCCCATTGGTGAAAATGGTGAACCGTCCCGTCGGTGTCAACGGGGGAACCGTATCGCCGGTGAGAACGGAAGGACAGTCCCCTCGGTGAGAACGGGGAAACAATCCCTTCGCTGAGAACGGGGGGAACGTACCGCCGGTGAGAACGGAGGGACCGTCCCGTCGGTGAGAACGGGGGAATCGTCCCGTCAGTGAGAACGGGCGAACCGTCCCGCTGGTCCGAACGGGGGAACCGTCCTGTCGGTGAGAACGGGGGGAAACGCCCCGTCCCTGAGAACGTGGGGACACTTCCTGTCCCTGAGACCGGGGTGACAGTTCCGTCCCTGAGCACGGGGGAACCGATCCGTCCGTGTGAACGTTGAAACTGTCCAGTCCCGTCGGTGTGAACGGGGAAACCGTCCAGTCCCTGAGAACCGGGGAACCGTCCCGTTGGTGAAAATGGTGGAACCGTCCCGTCGGTGTCAACGGGGGAACCGTATCGCCGGTGAGAACGGAAGGACAGTCCCGTCGGTGAGAACGGGGGAACCGTCCCGTCGGTGAGAACGGGGAACCGTCCCGTCTGTGAGAAGGTGGGGACCGTACCGTCGGTGAGAACGGGTGGACCGTACCGCCGGGTGAGAACGGAGGGACCGTCCGTCGGTTGAGGACAGGGGAACCGTCCTGTCGGTGAGAACGGGAGAACCGTCCAGTCAGTGAGAACGGGGGAACAATCTCTTCGCTGAGAACGGGGGGAACGTGCCGCCGGTGAGAACGGAGGGACCGTCCAGTCGGTGAGAACGGGGGAATCGTCCCGTCAGTGAGAATGGGCGAACCGTCCCCGCCTGTCCGAACGGGGGAACCGTCCCGTCGGTGAGAACGGGGGAAACTTCACGTCCCTGAGAACGTGGGGACACTTCCCGTCCCTGAGAAAGGGGTGACCGTTCCGTCCCTGAGCACAGGGGAACCGATCCGTCGGTGTGCACCTGGGAACCGTCCTATCGGTGAGAAAGGGGGAAAACTCCCGTCGGTGTGAACGGGGGAACCGTCACGTCGGTGAGTTTGCGGCAAGCGTCACATCGGTGTGAACGTAGGAACCGTCCAGTAGGTGGTACGGGTGTCCGTCCCCGTCGGTGTCAACGGAGAAACAGTCCCGTCGGTGAGAACGGGGGAAATGTCCTGTCGGTGTGAACGAGGGGACCGCACCGCCGGTGAGAACGGGGGAACCGACTTGTCGGTGTAAACGGGAGGGACCGTACCGCCGGTGAGAACGGAAGGACAGTCCCGTCGTTGAGAACAAGGGAACCGTCCCGTCGGTGAGAACGAGGGAACCATTCCGTTGGTGAGAACGTGGGGACCGTACCGCCGGGTGAGAACGGAGGGACCGTCCCGTCGGTGAGAACAGGGGAACCGTCCCGTCGGTGTGAACATTGCAACCGTCCCGTCGCGTCGGTGTGAACGGGGAAACCGTCCAGTTCCTGAGAACCGGGGAACCGTCCCGTTGGTGAAAATGGTGGAACCGCCCCGTCGGTGTCAACGGGGGAACCGTCCCGTCGGTGAGAACGGGGAACAGACCCGTCGGTGTGATCGGGGGAACAGTCCCGTCGGTAAGAACGGGGGGATCGTCCCGTTGGGGTGAACGGGGGAACCGTCCCGTCGGTGAGAGCGGGGGAAGCGACCAGTCGGTGTGATGGGCGGAACACCCCCGTCGGTGTGAACGGCCGAACAATCCCTTCGCTGAGAACGGGGGGAACGTGCCGCCGGTGAGAACGGAGTGACCGTCCCGTCGGTGAGAACGCAGGAACCGTCCCGTCGGTGAGAACGGGGGAACAGAGCCGCCGGTGTGAGCGGGGGACCCGTCCTGTCGGTGTGATCGGGAGAACCGTACGGTCCCGTGGGTGCGAACGGGGGAACCGTCTCGTCGGTGAGAACAGGGGAACCGCCCCGTCACTGAGAACGGTGGGGGGGGGGGGAGGGGGTCACTTCCCGTCCCTGAGAACGGCGGGACCGTCCCGTCCCTGAGGACGGGGGAATCGACCCGTCGGTGGGCACGTGGGTCCCGTCCCATTGGTGAGAAAGCGGGAACAGTCCCGTCGGTGTGAACGGGGGAACCGTCACGTCGGTGAGATTGCGGGAAGCGTCACGTCGGTGTGAACGCAGGAACCGTCCCGTAGGTGGGTACGGGTGTCCGTCCGGTCGGTTTGAACAGGGGAACCGTACCGTCGGAGTGATCGTGGGTACCGTACCGTCGGTGAGTACGGAGGGACCGTACCGTCGGTGAGAACAGGGGAACCGTGCCGTCGGTGGGAACGGCGGAACCGTCCAGTCGGTGAGAACGGGGAACCGACCCGTCGGTGTGAACGTTGCTACCGTCCCGTTCCGTTGGTGTGAACGGGGAGAACCGTCCCGTTGGTTAAGATGGTGGAACGGTCCCGTTGGCGTGAACGGGGGACACGTCCCGTCGGTGAGAACGGGGGACCTGATCCGTCCCGTCGGTGAGAACGGCGGAACGGTCCCGTCAGAGTGAATGGGGGAACCGGCACGTCGGTGAGAAAAGGGGAACCGTCCGGTCGGTTTGAACAGGGGAACCGTACCGTCGGAGTGATCGTGGGTACCGTCCCGTCGGTGAGAACAGTGGAGCCGTTCGGTCCCGTCGGTGTGAACGGGGGACGCGTCCCACCGGTGTGAACGGGTGGACCGTACCGCCTGTGAGAACGGAGGGACCGTCCCGTCGGTGAGAACGGGGGACCGTCCGGTCGGTGTGAACGGGAGACCGGTCCCGTCTGTATGAACGGGGGACCCGTCCGGTCGGTGAGAACGGGGGAACCGTCCGGTACCGTCGGTGTGAACGGAGTATCAGTCCCGTCTGTGTGAATGGGGGACACGCCCCGTCGGTGTAAACCGGGGAGCAGTCCTGTCGGTCTGAACGGCGGAACCGTCCCGCCGGTGGGAACGGGCGAACCGCCCCGTCGGTGTGAACCGGGGAATAGTCCTCTCGGTGAGAACGGGGGAACAGTCCATCGGTGTAAACCGGGGACCCGCCCCGTCGGTGTAAACCGGGGAAGAATCCTGTCGGTGAGAATGGGGGAACCGTTACTTCGGTGTGAACGGGGGAACCGTCCCGTCTGTGACAACCGGGGAACCGTCCCGTCAGTCTGAACGCGGGAACCGTCCCGTCCCTGAGAACGGGAGGACACTTCCCGTCCCTAAGAACGGGCGGACCGATCCGTCCCTAAGAACGGGAGACCCGTCCCGTCTGTGTGAACGGGTGACGCGTCCGGTCGGTGAGAACGGGTGAACCGTCCGGTCCCGTCGGTGTGAACGCGGTATCAGTCCTGTCGGTGTGAACGGGGCATCATCCCGTTAGTGAGAACGGAGGAACCGTCCCGTCGGTCTGAACGGCTGAACCGTCCCGTCGGTGAGAACGGGGGATACGTCCCGTCTGTGTGAACGGGGGACTCGTCCCGTCGGTGATTACGGCGGAGCCGTGCGGTCCCGTCGGTTTGAACGGGGGATCAGTCCCGTCCGTGAGAACGGGGGGACCGTCCCGTCCCAGAGCACGTGGGAACAGTCCCGTCGGTGACAAAGGAGGGACCACCCGCCGGTGAGAACCGGGGAGCCGTCCCGTCGGTGTGAACGGGGGGACCGTACCGCCGGTGAGAACGGAAGGACAGTCCCGTCGTTGAGAACAGGGGAACCGTCCCGTCAGTGAGAACGGAGGAACCGTCCCGTCGGTCTGAACGGCGGAACCGTCACGTCGGTGAAAACGGGGGATACGTCCCCTCTGTGTGAACGGGGGACTCGTCCCGTCGGTGACAACGGCGGAACCGTGCGGTTCCGTCGGTTTGAACGGGGGATCAGTCCGGTCCGTGAGAACGGGGGGACCGTCCCGTCCCAGAGCACGTGGGAACAGACCCGTCGGTGAGAACAGAGGGACCGTCCCGTCGGTGAGAACCGGGAAAACGTCACGTCGGTGTGAACGGAGGGACCGTCCCGTCGGTGACAACGGCGGAACCGTGCGGTCCCGTCGGTTTGAACGGGGGATCAGTCCCGTCCGTGAGAACGGGGGGACCGTCCCGTCCCAGAGCACGTGGGAACAGTCCCGTCGGTGACAACGGAGGGACCACCCGCCGGTGAGAACCGGGGAGCCGTCCCGTCGGTGTGAACGGGGGGACCGTACCGCCGGTGAGAACGGAAGGACAGTCCCGTCGTTGAGAACAGGGGAACCGTCCCGTCGGTGAAAACGGGGGATAGGTCCCGTCTGTGTGAACGGGGGACTCGTCCCGTCGGTGACAACGGCGGAACCGTGCGGTTCCGTCGGTTTGAACGGGGGATCAGTCCGGTCCGTGAGAACGGGGGGACCGTCCCGTCCCAGAGCACGTGGGAACAGACCCGTCGGTGAGAACAGAGGGACCGTCCCGTCGGTGAGAATCGGGAAAACGTCACGTCGGTGTGAACGGAGGGACCGTCCCGTCGGTGTGAACGGGGGGACCGTACCGCCGGTGAGAACGGAAGGACAGTCCCGTCGTTGAGAACAGGGGAACCGTCCCGTCGGTGAGAACGGGGGAACCGTCCTGTCGGTGTGAACGGGGGGAACCGTCCCTTTGGTGAAAATGGTGGAACCGTCCCGTCGGTGAGAACGGGGGATACGTCCCGTCTGTGTGAACGGGAGACTCGTCCCGTCGGTGACAACGGCGGAACCGTGCGGTCCCGTCGGTTTGAACGGGGTATCAGTCCCGTCCGTGAGAACGGGGGGACCGTCCCGTCCTAGAGCACGTGGGAACAGTCCCGTCGGTGAGAACGGAGGGACCGTATCGCCGGTGAGAACGGAAGGACAGTCCCGTCGTTGAGAACAGGGGAACCGTCCCGTCGGTGTCAACGGGGGAACCGTACCGCCGGTGCGAACGGAAGGGCAGTCCCGTCGTTGAGAACGGGGAAACCGTACCGTCGGTGAGAACGGGGGAACCGTCCCGTCGGTGAGAACGGGGGAACAGACCCCTCGGTGTGAACGTTGCAACCGTACCGTCCCGTCGGTGTGAACGGGGGAACCTTCCAGTCCCTGAGAACCGGGGAACCGTCCCGTAGGTGTGAACGGGGGGAAATCGTCCCGTTGGTGAAAATGGTGGGACCGTCCCGTCGGTGTCAACGGGGGAACCGTCCCGTCGGTGAGAACGGGGGAACGGACCCGTCGGTGTGATCGGGGGAACAGTCCTGTCGGTGAGAACGGGGGGATCGTACCGCCGGTGAGAACGGACGGACGGTCCAGTCGGTGAGAGCAGGGGAACCGTCCCGTCGGTGAGAACGGGGGAACCGTCCCGTCGGTGAGAACGGGGGAACGGACCCGTCGGTGTGATCGGGGGAAAAGTCCCGTCGGTGAGAACGGGGGAACCGTCCTGTCGGTGAGAACGGGGGAATCGTACCGCCGGTGAGAACGGAGGGACGGTCCAGTCGGTGAGAGCAGGGGAACCGACCCGTCGGTGAGAACGGGGGAACCTTCCACTCGGTGAGAACGGAGTGACCGTCCCGTCGGTGAGAACGGAAGGACAGTCCCGTCGTTGAGAACAGGGGAACCGTCCCGTCGGTGAGAACGGGGGAAACGTCCCGTCGGTGAGAACGGTGGACACGCCCCGTCCCTGATAACGTGGCGACAGTTCCCGTCCCTGAGAACGGGGGGACCGTCCCGTCCCTGAGCACGGGGGAACCGATCCGTCGGTGTGCACGTGGGAACGGTCCCATCGGTGAGAAAGGGGGAACAGTCCCGTCGGTGTGAACGGGGGAACCGTTCCGTAGGTGAGAACGGAGGGACCGTCCCGTCGGTGAGAAGAGGGGAACCGTCCAGTCGGTGAGAACGGGGGAACAATCCCGTTGGTGAAAAAGGTGGAACCGTCCGATCGGTGTCAACGGGGGAACCGTACCGCCGGTGAGAACTGAAAGACAGTCCCGTCGTTGAGAACAGGGGAACCGTCCCGTCGGTGAGAACGGGGGATCCGTCCCGTCGGTGAGAACGGGGGGACCGTACCGCCGGGTGAGAACGGAGGGACCGTCCCGTCGGTGAGAACAGGGGAACCGTCCCGTCGGTGAGAACGGGGGAACCTTCCAGTCCCTGAGAACCGGGGAACCGTCCCGTTGGTGAAAATGGTGGAACCGTCCCGTCGGTGTCAACGGGGGAACCGTACCGCCGGTGAGAACGGAAGGGCAGTCCCGTCGTTGAGAACGGGGAAACCGTCCCGTCGGTGAGAACGGGGAACCGTCCCGTCTGTGAGAAGGTGGGGACCGTACCGTCGGTGAGAACGGGGGAACCGTCCACTCGGTGAGAACGGGGGAACCAGCCCGTCGGTGTGAACGTTGCAGCCGTCCCGTCCCGTCGGTGTGAACGGGGGAACCTTCCAGTCCCTGAGAACCGGGGAACCGTCCCGTTGGTGAAAATGGTGGAACCGTCCCGTCGGTGTCAACGGGGGAACCGTACCGCCGGTGAGAACGGAAGGGCAGTCCCGTCGTTGAGAACGGGGAAACCGTCCCGTCGGTGAGAACGGGGAACCGTCCCGTCTGTGAGAAGGTGGGGACCGTACCGTCGGTGAGAACGGGGGAACCGTCCACTCGGTGAGAACGGGGGAACCAGCCCGTCGGTGTGAACGTTGCAGCCGTCCCGTCCCGTCGGTGTGAACGGGGGAACCTTCCAGTCCCTGAGAACCGGGGAACCGTCCCGTTGGTGAAAATGGTGGAACCGTCTTGTCGGTGAGAACAGGGGAACCGTCCCGTCGGTGAGAACGGGGGAACCCTCCAGTCGGTGAGAACGGGGGAACCGACCCGTCGGTGTAAACGTTGCAACCGGCGCGTCCCGTCGGTGTGAAAGTTGCAACCGGCCCGTCCCGTCGGTGTGAACGTGGAAATCGTCCGGTCCCTGACAACCGGGGAACCGTCCCGTTGGTGAAAATGGTGGAATCGTCCCGTCGGTGTCAACGGGGGAACCGCACCGCCGGTGAGAACGGAAGGACAGTCCCGTCGTTGAGAACAGGGGAACCGCCCCGTCGGTGAGAACCGGGGGACCGTCCCGTCGATGAGAACGGGGGGACCGTACCGCCGGTGAGAACGGAGGGACGGTTCCGTCGGTGAGAACAGGGGAACCGTCCCGTTGGTGAGAACGGGGGAACCGTCGGTGTGAACGTTGCAACCGTCCCGTCCCGTCGATGTGAACGGGGGAACCGTCCAGTCCCTGAGAACCGGGGAACAGTCCCGTTAGTGAAAATGATGGAACCGCCCCGTCGGTGTCAACGGGGGAACCGTCACGTCGGTGAGATTGCGGCAAGCGTCACGTCGGTGTGAACGTAGGAACCGTCCAGTAGGTAGGTATGGGTGTCCGTCCCGTCGGTGTCAACGGAGAAACTGTCCCGTCGGTGAGAACGGGGGAACCGTCCACTCGGTGAGAACGGGGGAACCGACCCGTCGGTGTGAACGTTGCAACCGTCCCATCCCGTCGGTGTGAACGGGGGAACCTTCCAGTCCCTGAGAACCGGGGAACCGTCCCGTTGGTGAAAATGGTGGGACCGTCCCGTCGGTGTCAACGGGGGAAACGCCCCGTCCCTGAGAACGTAGCAACACTTCCCGTCCCTGAGAACGGGGGGACCGTCCCGTCCCTGAGCACGGGGGAACCGATCCGTCGGTGTGAACGTGGGAATGGTCCCATCGGTGAGAAAGGGGGAACAGTCCCGTCGGTGTGAACGGGCCAACTATTCCGTCGGTGAGAACGGGGGATCCGTCCTGTCGGTGAGAACGGGGGATCCGTCCCGTCGGGGAGAACATGGGAACCGTCCCGTCGGTGAGAACGGGGGAACCCTCCAGTCGGTGAGAACGCGGGAACCGACCCGTCGGTGTGAACGTTGCAACCGTCCCTTGCGTCGGTGTGAACGGGGAAACCGTCCAGTCCCTGAGAACCGGGGAACCGTCCCGTCGGTGTCAACGGGGGAACCGTCCCGTCAGTGAGAACGGGGGAACCGTCCCGTCGGTGAGAACTGGGGGAACGTACCGCCGGTGAGAACGGAGGGACGGTCCCGTCGATGAGAACGGGGGAACAGTCCCGTCGGTAAGAACGGGGGGATCGTCCCGTCGAGGTGAACGGAGTGACCGTCCCGTCGGTGAGAACGCGTGAACCGTCCCGTCGGTGAGAACGGGGGAACAGACCCACCGGTGTGAACGGGGGAACCGTCCCGTCAGTAAGAACGGGCGAACCGTCCCGCCAGTCCGAACGGGGGAACCGTCCCGTCAGTGAGAACAGGGGAACCGCCCCGTCCCTGAGAACGGGTGGGGAGGGGGTCACTTCCCGTCCCTGAGAACGGCGGGACCGTCCCGTCCCTGAGCACGGGGGAACCGACCCGTCGGTGGGCACGTGGCAACCGTCCCATTGGTGAGAAACGGGGAACAGTCCCGTCGGTGTGAACGGGGGAACCGTCACGTCGGTGAGATTACGGAAAGCGTCACGTCGGTGTGAACGTAGGAACCGTCCAGTAGGTGGGTACGGGTGTCCGGCCCGTCGGTGTCAACGGGGAAACAGTCCGGTCGGTGAGAACGGGGGAACAGTCCCGTCGGCGTGAACGGGCGGACCGTACCGCCGGTGAGAACAGGGAACTGTCCCGTCGGTGTGAACGGGGGGACCGTACCGCCGGTGAGAACGAAAGGACAGTCCCGTCGTTGAGAACAAGGGAACCGTGCCGTCGGTGTGAACGGGGGAACCGTCCGGTCCCTGAGAACCGGGGAACCGTCCCGTCGGTGTGAACGGGGGCCACGTCCCGTCGGTGAGAACGGGGGACCTGACCCGTCGGAGTGAATGGGGGAACCAGCACGTCGGTGAGAAAGGGGGAACCGCCCGGTCGGTGTGAACAGGGGAACCGTACCGTCGGTGTGATCGGGGGTACCGTCCCGTCGGTGAGAACGGGGAAGCCGTCCGGTCCCGCCGGTGTGAACGGGGGACGCGTCCCACCGGTGTGAACGGGTGGACCGTACCGCCTGTGAGAACGGAGGGACCGTCCGGTCGGTGAGAACGGGGGAACCGTCCGGTCCCGTCGGTGTGAACGGAGTATCACTCCCGTCGGTGTGAACGGGGGACCCGCCCCGTCGGTGTAAACCGGGGAACAGTCCTGTCGGTCTGAACGGCGGAACCGTCCCGCCGGTGGGAACGGGCGAACCGCCCCGTCGGTGTGAACCGGGGAATAGTCCTGTCGGTGAGAACGGGGGAACAGTCCATCGGTGTAAACCGGGGACCCGCCCCGTCGGTGTAAACCGGGGAAGAATCCTGTCGGTGAGAACGGGGGAACCGTTACTTCGGTGTGAACGGGGGAACTGTCCCGTCGGTGACAACCGGGGAACCGTCCCGTCAATCTGAACGCGGGAACCGTCCCGTCCCTGAGAACGGGAGGACACTTCCCGTCCCTAAGAACGGGCGGACCGACCCGTCCCTAAGAACGAGAGACCCGTCCCGTCGGTGTGAACGGGTGACGCGTCCGGTCGGGGAGAACGGGTGAACCGTCCGGTCCCGTCGGTGTGAACGCGGTATCAGTCCCGTCGGTGTGAACGGGGGACCATCCCGTCAGTGAGAACGGAGGAACCGCCCCGTCGGTCTGAACGGCGGAACCGTCCCGTCCGTGACAAAGGCGGAACAGTGCGGTCCCGTCGGATTGAACGGGGGATCAGTCCCGTCCGTGAGAACGGGGGGACCGTCCCGTCCCAGAGCACGTGGGAACAGTCCCGTCGGTGAGAACAGAGGGACCGTCCCGTCGGTGAGAACCGGGGAAACGTCCCGTCGGTGTGAACGGGGAACAGTCCCGTCGCTGAGAGCGGGGGAAACCGTCCCGTCGGTGTGAACGGGGGGACCGTACCGCCGGTGAGAACGGGGGAACCGTCCCGTCGGTGTGAACGGGGGGACCGTACCGCCGGTGAGAACGGAAGGACAGCCCGTCGTTGAGAACAGGGGAACCGTCCCGTCGGTGAGAACGGGGGAACCGTCCTGTCGGTGAGAACGGGGGGACCGTACCGCCGGTGAGAACGGGGGAACCGTCCCGTCGGTGTGAACGGGGGGACCGTACCGCCGGTGAGAACGGAAGGACAGTCCCGTCGTTGAGAACAGGGGAACCGTTCCGTCGGTGAGAACGGGGGAACCGTCCTGTCGGTGTGAACAGCGGAATCGTACCGTCGATGTGATCGGGAGAACCGTTCCGTCGGTGAGAACGGGGGAACCGTCCCGTCGGTGTGAACGGGGGGACCGTACCGCCGGTGAGAACGGAAGGACAGTCCCGTCGTTGAGAACAGGGGAACCGTTCCGTCGGTGAGAACGGGGGAACCGTCCTGTCGGTGTGAACAGCGGAATCGTACCGTCGATGTGATCGGGAGAACCGTTCCGTCGGTGAGAACGGGGGAGCCGTCCGGTCCCGTCGGTGTGAACGGGGGACGCGTCCCACCGATGTAAACGGGTGGACCGTACCGCCGGTGAGAACGGAGGGACCGTCCCGTCGGTGAGAACAGGGGAACCGTCCCGTCCCGTCGGTGAGCTCGGCGGAACGCTCCCGTCGGTGTGAACGGGACAACCGTCACGTCGGTGAGAACGAGGGAACCGTCCTGTCTGGGTGACTACGGGGAACCGTCCCGTCGGTTAGAACTGGGTAACGGACCCGTCGGTGTGAACAGGGTACCGTACCGTCGGTGAGAACGGGTGAACCGTCCCGTCGGAGGGAAATGGGTAACCGTCCCGTCGGTCTGAACGGGGGAACCGTCACGCCGGTGTGAACGGGGGAACCGTCCCGTCGGTGACAACCGGGGAACCGTCCCGTCAGTCTGAACGCGGGAACCGTCCCGTCCCTGAGAACGGGGGGACACTTCCCGTCCCTAAGAACGGGCAGACCGACCGGTCGCTGAGCACGGGGGAACCGACCCGCCGTTGTGAACGGGGGGACCGTCCCGTCGGTGTGAACGGGAGACTCGTCCCGTCTGTGTTAACGGGGGACCCGTCCGGTCGGTGAGGACGGTAGAACCGTCCGGTCCCGTCGGTGTGAACGGAGAATCAGTTCCGTCGGTGTGAACGGGGGACCATCCCGTCAGTGAGAACGGAGGAACCGTCCCGTCGGTCTGAACGGCGGAACCCCCCCGTCGTTGAGAACGGGGGAACCACCCTGTCGGTGTGAGCCGGGGAACGGTCCCGTCGGTGAGAACGGGGGCACCGTCCAGTCGGTGAGAACGAGGGAACCGACCCGTCGGTGTGAACGTTGCAACCGTCCCGTCCCGTCGGTGTGAACGGGGAAACCGTCCAGTCCCTGAGAACCGGGGAACCGTCCCGTTGGTGTGAACGGGGGGGAACCGTCCCGTTGGTGAAAATGGTGAAACCGTCCCGTCGATGTCAACGGGGGAACCGTACCTCCGGTGAAAACGGAAGGACAGCCCCGTCGTTGAGAACAAGGGAACCGTCCTGTCGGTGAGAACGGGGGGACCGTACCGCCGGTGAGAACGGAGGGACTGTCCCGTCGGTGAGAAGAGGGGAACCGTCCCGTCGATGAGAACGGGGGAACCGTCCACTCGGTGAGAACGGGGGAACCGAACCGTTGGTGTGAACGTTGCAACCGTCCCGTCCCGTCGGTGTGAACGGGGAAACCGTCCAGTCCCTGAGAACCGGGGAACCGTCCCGTTGGTGTGAACGGGGGGAACCATCCCGTTGGTTAAAATGGTGGAACCGTCCCGTCGGTGTAAACGGGGGAACCGTACCGCCGGTGAGAACGGAAGGACAGTCCCGTCGTTGAGAACAAAGGAACCGTCCCGTCGGTGAGAACGGGGGAACCGGCCCGTCGGTGTGAACGGAGGACCCGTCCGGTGGGTGAGAACGGAGAACCGTCCGGTCCCGTCGGTATGAACGGGGTATCAGTCCCGTCGGTGTGAACGGGGGACCATCCCGACAGTGAGAACGGAGGAACCATCCCGTCGGTCTGAACGGCGGAACCGCCCCGTCGCTGAGAACGGGGGAACCGCCCCGTCGGTGTGAACCGGGGAACGGTCCCGTCGGTTAGAACGGGGGCACCGTCCAGTCGGTGAGAACGAGGGAACCGACCCGTCGGTGTGAACGTTGCAACCGTCCCGGCCCGTCGGTGTGAACGGGGAAACCGTCCAGTCCCTGAGAACCGGGGAACCGTCCCGTTGGCAGAACGGGGGGGACCGTCTCGTTGGTGAAAATGGTGGAACCGTCCCGTCGGTGTCAACGGGGGAACCGTACCGCCGGTGCGAACGGAAGGACAGTCCCGCCGTTGAGAACAGGGGAACCGTCCCGTCGGTGAGAACGGGGGAACCATCCACTCGGTGAGAACCGGGGAACCGAACCGTCGGTGTGAACGTTGCAACCGTCCCGTCCCGTCGGTGTGAACGGGGGAACCGTCCAGTCCCTGAGAACCGGGGAACCGTCCCGTTGGCAGAACGGGGGGGACCGTCTCGTTGGTGAGAACGGGGGAACAGACCCGCCAATGTGAGCCGGGGACCCGTCCCGTCGGTGTGATCGGGGGAACCGTCCGGTCCCGTGGGTACGAACGGGGGAACCGACCGGTCGGTGTGAACGGGGGGACCGTCCCGTCAGTTAGAACGGGTGAACTGTCCCGCCGGTCCGAACGGGGGAACCGTCCCGTCGGTGAGAACGGGGGAACCGCCCCGTGTCTGAGAACGGGGGGGACACTTCCCGTCCCTGAGAACGGGGGGACCGTCCCGCCCCTGAGCACGGGGGAACCGACCCATCGATGTGCACGTGGGAACCGTCCCAATGGTGAGAAAGGGGGAACAGTCCCGTCGGTGTGAACGGGGAAACAGTCCCGTCCGTGAGAACGGGGGAACCGTCCCGTCGGTGTGAACGGCGGGACCGTACCGCCGGTGAGAACGGAAGGACAGTCCCGTCGTTGAGAACAGGGGAACCGTCTTGTCGGTGAGAACGCGGGAACCGTACCGCCGGTGAGAACGGGGGAACCGTCCAGTCGGTGAGAACGGGAAACCGATCGGTCGATGTTAACGTTGCAACCGTCCCGTCCCGTCGGTGTGAACGGGGGTACCGTCCAGTCCCTGAGAACCGGGGAACCGTCCCGTTGGTGTGAACGGGGGGAACCGTCCCTTTGGTGAAAATGGTGGACCGTCCCGTCGGTGTGGACGGGGGACACGTCCCGTCGGTGAGAACGGCGGAACGGTCCCGTCGGAGTGAATGGGGGAACCGTCACGTCGTTGAGAAAGGGGGAACCGTCCGGTCGGTGTGAACAGGGGAACCGTACCGTCGGTGTGATCGGGGGAACCGTCCCGTCGGTGAGAATGGGGGAGCCGTCCGGTCCCGTCGGTGTGAGCGGGGGACGCGTCCCACCGGTGTGAACGGGTGAACCGTACCGCCGGTGAGAACGGAGGGACCGTCCCGTCGGTGAGAACAGGGGAACTGTCCCGTCCCGTCGCTGAGCTCGGCGGAACGCTCCCGTCGGTGTGAACGGGAGAACCGTCACGTCGGCGAGAACGAGGGAATCGTCCCGTCTGGGTGACAACGGGGGAACCGTCCCGTCGGTTAGAACTGGGTAACGACCCGTCGGTGTGACTGTTGGAACCGTCCCGTCGGTTCGAGCAGGGGAACCGTACTGTCGGTGAGAACGGGTGAACCGTCCGGTCGGAGGAAAAGGGGGAACCGTCCCGTCGGTCTGAACGGGGGAACCGTCACGCCTTTGTGAACGGGGGAACCGTCCCGTCGGTGACAACCTGGGAACCGTCCCGTCAGTCTGAACGCGGGAACCGTCCCGTCCCTGAGAACGGGGGGACACTTTCCGTCCCTAAGAACGGGCGGACCGACCCGTTGCTGAGCACGGGGGAACCGACTCGTCGTTCTGAACGGGGGAACCGTCCCGCCGTTGAGAACGGAGGGACCGTCTCGTCGGTGAGAGCGGGGAACCGTCCGGTCGGTGTCAACGGGAGACCGGTCCCGTCTGTGTGAACGAGGGACCCGTCCGGTCGGTGGGAACGGAGCAACCGTCCGGTCCCGTCGGTATTAACGGGGTATCAGTACAGTCGTTCTGAACGGGGGGACCGTCCCGCCGTTGAGACCGGAGGAACCGTCCCGTCGGTGAGAGTGGGGGACCCGCCCCGTCGGTGTAAACCGGGGAACAGTCCTGTCGGTCTGAACGGCGGAACCGTCCCGTCGGTGAGAACGGGCGAACCGCCCCGTCGGTGTGAACCGGGGAACAGTCCTATCGGTGAGAACGGGGGAACAGTCCCATCGGTGTAAACAGGGGACCCGCCCCGTCGGTGTAAACCGGGGAAGAGTCCTGGTGGTGAGAACGGGGGAACCGTCATTTCGGTGTGAACGGGGGAACAGTCCCGTCGGTGACAACCGGGGAACCGTCCCGTCAGTCTGAACGCGGGAACCGTCCCGTCCCTGAGAACGGGGGGACCCTTCCCGTCCCTAAGACAGGGCGGACCGACCCGTCGCTGAGCACGGGGGAACCGACCCGTCGGTGTGAACAGGAGACGCGTCCCGTCTGTGTGAACGGGTGACGCGTCCGGTCGGTGAGAACGGGGGAACCGTCCGGTCGGTGAGAACGGGGGAACCGTCCGGTCCCGTCGGTGTGAAAGCGGTATTCGTCCCGTCGGTGTGAAAGCGGTATTCGTCCCGTCGGTGAGAACGGGCGAACCGCCCCGTCGGTGTGAACCGGGGAACAGTCCTATCGGTGAGAACGGGGGGACAGTCCCGCCGGTGAGAACGGGGGAACCGTCCGGTCCCGTCGGTGTGAACTGGTGGACCATCCCGTCTGTGAGAACGGGGGAACCGTCCCGTCGGTGTGAACGGGAGACCCGTCCCGTCGGCGTGAACCGGAGACCCGCGCCGTCTGTGTGAACGGGGGACCGTCCGGTCGGTGAGAACGGCGGAACCGTCCGGTCCCCTCGGTGTGAACGGGGTATCAGTCCCGTCGGTGTGAACGGGGGACCATACCGTCAGTGAGAACGGAGGAACCGTCCCGTCGGTCTGAACGGCGGAACCGTCCCGTCGGTGAGAACGCGGGAACCGCCCCGTCGGTGAGAACCGGAGAACAGTCCTGTCGGTGAGAACGGGGGAACAGTCCCGTCGGTGTAAACGGGGGACCTGCCCCGTCCGTGTAAACCGGGGAACAGTCCTGTCGGTGAGAACGGGGAAACCGTCACTTCAGTGTGAACGGGGGAACCGTCCCGTTGGTGACAACCGGGCAACCGTCCCGTCAGTCTGAACGCGGGAACCGTCCCGTCCCTGAGAACGGGGGGACACTTCCCGTCCCTAAGAACGGGCGGACCGACCCATCGCTGAGCATGGGGGAACCGACAAGTCGGTGTGAACGTGGGGACTGCACCGCCGTTGAGAACGGGGGAACCGTCCCGTCGGTGTGAACGGGTGACCCGTCCCGTCTGTGTGAACGGGTGACCCGTCCGGTCGGTGAGAACGGGGGAACCGTTCGGTCGGTGAGAACGGGGGAACCGTCCGGTCCCTTCGGTGTGAACGCGGTATCAGTCCCGTCGGTGTGAAGGGGGACCATCCCGTCAGTGAGAACGGAGGAACCGTCCCATCGGTCTGAACGGCGGAACCGTCCCGTCGGTGAGAACGGGGGACCCGTCCCGTCTGTGTGAACGGGGGACTCGTCCTGTCGGTGAGAACGGGGGAACCGTGCGGTCCCGTTGGTGTGAACGGGGGATCAGTCCCGTCCGCGAGAACGGGGGGACCGTCCCGTCCCGGAGCACGTGGAAACAATCCCGTCGCTGAGAACGGGGGGAACGTGCCGCCGGTGAGAACGGAGGGACCGTCACGTCGGCGTGAACGTAGGAACCGTCCAGTCGGTGGGAACGGGGGTCCGTCCCATCGGTGTGAACGGGGGAACAGTCCTGTCAGTGAGAACGGGAGAACCGCCCCGTCGGTGTGAACGGGGGGACAGTCCCGCCGGTGAGAACGGGGGAACCGTCCGGTCCCGTCAGTGTGAACTGGGGGACCATCCCGTCTGTGTGAACGGGGAATCAGTCCGGTCCGTGAGAACGGGGGGACCGTCCCGTCCCAGAGCACGTGGGAACAGACCCGTCGGTGAGAACAGAGGGACCGTCCCGTCGGTGAGAATCGGGAAAACGTCACGTCAGTGTGAACGGAGGGACCGTCCCGTCGGTGTGAACGAGGGGACCGTACCGCCGGTGAGAACGGAAGGACAGTCCCGTCGTTGAGAACAGGGGAACCGTCCTGTCGGTGAGAACGGGGGAACCGTCCTGTCGGTGTGAACAGGGGGAACCGTCCCTTTGGTGAAAATGGTGGAACCGTCCCGTCGGTGTGAACGGCGGAACCGTCCCGTCGGTGAGAACGGGGGATACGTCCCGTCTGTATGAACGGGAGACTCGTCCCGTCGGTGACAACGGCGGAACCGTGCGGTCCCGTCGGTTTGAACAGGGTATCAGTCCCGTCCGTGAGAACGGGGGGACCATCCCGTCCTAGAGCACGTGGGAACAGTCCCGTCGGTGAGAACGGAAGGACAGTCCCGTCGTTGAGAACAGGGGAACCGTCCCGTCGGTGTCAACGGGGGAACCGTACCGCCGGTGCGAACGGAAGGGCAGTCCCGTCGTTGAGAACGGGGAAACCGTACCGTCGGTGAGAACGGGGGAACCGTCCCGTCGGTGAGAACGGGGGAACAGACCCCTCGGTGTGAACGTTGCAACCGTACCGTCCCGTCGGTGTGAACGGGGGAACCTTCCAGTCCCTGAGAACCGGGGAACCGTCCCGTAGGTGTGAACGGGGGGAAATCGTCCCGTTGGTGAAAATGGTGGGACCGTCCCGTCGGTGTCAACGGGGGAACCGTCCCGTCGGTGAGAACGGGGGAACGGACCCGTCGGTGTGATCGGGGGAACAGTCCCGTCGGTGAGAACGGGGGAACCGTCCTGTCGGTGAGAACGGGGGGATCGTACCGCCGGTGAGAACGGACGGACGGTCCAGTCGGTGAGAGCAGGGGAACCGACCCGTCGGTGAGAACGGGGGAACCTTCCACTCAGTGAGAACGGAGTGACCGTCCCGTCGGTGAGAACGGAAGGACAGTCCCGTCGTTGAGAACAGGGGAACCGTCCTGTCGGTGAGAACGGGGGAAACGTCCCGTCGGTGAGAACGGTGGACCCGCCCCGTCCCTGATAACGTGGCGACACTTCCGGTCCCTGAGAACGGGGGGACCGTCCCGTCCCTGAGCACGGGGGAACCGATCCGTCGGTGTGCACGTGGGAACGGTCCCATCGGTGAGAAAGGGGGAACAGTCCCGTCGGTGTGAACGGGGGAACCGTTCCGTAGCTGAGAACGGGGGAACCGTCCCGTCGGTGAGAACGGCTGGACCGTCCACACGGTGAGAACAGGGGAACAGACCCGTCGGTGTGAACGTTGCAACCGTACCGTCCTGTCGGTGTGAACGGGGAACCTTCCAGTCCCTGAGAACCGGGGAACCGTCCCGTTGGTGTGAACGGGGGGAAACCGTCCCGTTGGTGAAAATGGTGGACCGTCCCGTCGGTGTCAACGGGGGAACCGTACCGCCGGTGAGAACGGAAAGACAGTCCCGTCGTTGAGAACAGGGGAACCGTCCCGTCGGTGAGAACGGGGGAACGGACCCGTCGGTGTGATCGGGGGAACAGTCCCGTCGGTGAGAACGGAGGAACCGCCCTGTCGGTGAGAACGGGGGAATCGTACCGCCGGTGAGAACGGAGGGACGGTCCAGTCGGTGAGAGCAGGGGAACCGACCCGTCGGTGAGAACGGGGGAAACGTCCCGTCGGTGAGAACGGTGGACACGCCCCGTCCCTGATAACGTGGCGACAGTTCCCGTCCCTGAGAACGGGGGGACCGTCCCGTCCCGTCCCTGAGCACGGGGGAACCGATCCGTCGGTGTGCACGTGGGAACGGTCCCATCGGTGAGAAAGGGGGAACAGTCCCGTCGGTGTGAACGGGGGAACCGTTCCGTAGGTGAGAACTGGGGAACCGTCCCGTCGGTGAGAACGGGTGGACCGTACCGCCGGGTGAGAACGGAGGGACCGTCCCGTCGGTGAGAAGAGGGGAACCGTCCAGTCGGTGAGAACGGGGGAACAATCCCGTTGGTGAAAAAGGTGGAACCGTCCGGTCGGTGTCAACGGGGGAACCGTACCGCCGGTGAGAACTGAAAGACAGTCCCGTCGTTGAGAACAGGGGAACCGTCCCGTCGGTGAGAACGGGGGATCCGTCCCGTCGGTGAGAACGGGGGGACCGTACCGCCGGGTGAGAACGGAGGGACCGTCCCGTCGGTGAGAACAGGGGAACCGTCCCGTCGGTGAGAACGGGGGAACCCTCCAGTCGGTGAGAACGGGGGAACCGACCCGTCGGTGTAAACGTTGCAACCGGCGCGTCCCGTCGGTGTGAAAGTTGCAACCGGCCCGTCCCGTCGGTGTGAACGTGCAAATCGTCCGGTCCCTGACAACCGGGGAACCGTCCCGTTGGTGAAAATGGTGGAATCGTCCCGTCGGTGTCAACGGGGGAACCGCACCGCCGGTGAGAACGGAAGGACAGTCCCGTCGTTGAGAACAGGGGAACCGCCCCGTCGGTGAGAACCGGGGGACCGTCCCGTCGGTGAGAACGGGGGGACCGTACCGCCGGTGAGAACGGAGGGACGGTTCCGTCGGTGAGAACAGGGGAACCGTCCCGTTGGTGAGAACGGGGGAACCGTCGGTGTGAACGTTGCAACCGTCCCGTCCCGTCGATGTGAACGGGGGAACCGTCCAGTCCCTGAGAACCGGGGAACCGTCCCGTTAGTGAAAATGATGGAACCGCCCCGTCGGTGTCAACGGGGGAACCGTCACGTCGGTGAGATTGCGGCAAGCGTCACGTCGGTGTGAACGTAGGAACCGTCCAGTAGGTAGGTATGGGTGTCCGTCCCGTCGGTGTCAACGGAGAAACTGTCCCGTCGGTGAGAACGGGGGAACCGTCCACTCGGTGAGAACGGCGGAACCGACCCGTCGGTGTGAACGTTGCAACCGTCCCATCCCGTCGGTGTGAACGGGGGAACCTTCCAGTCCCTGAGAACCGGGGAACCGTCCCGTTGGTGTGAACGGGGGGAACCGTCCCGTTGGTGAGAACGGGGGAACGGACCCGTCGGTGTGATCGGGGGAACAGTCCCGTCGGTGAGAACGGGGGAACCGTCCTGTCGGTGAGAACGGGGGGACCGTACCGCCGGTGAGAACTGAGGGACGGTCCAGTCGGTGAGAACTGGGGAACCGTCCCGTCGGTGAGAACGGGGGAACCGTCCACTCGGTGATAACGGAGGGACCGTCCCGTCGGTGAGAACGGAAGGACAGTCCCGTCGTTGAGAACAGGGGAACCATCCCGTCGGTGAGAACGGGGGAAACGTCCCGTCGGTGAGAACGGGGGAAACGCCCCGTCCCTGAGAACGTGGCAACACTTCCCGTCCCTGAGAACGGGGGGACCGTCCCGTCCCTGAGCACGGGGGAACCGATCCGTCGGTGTGAACGTGGGAACGGTCCCATCGGTGAGAAAGGGGGAAGAGTTCCGTCGGTGTGAACGGGCCAACTATTCCGTCGGTGAGAACGGGGGATCCGTCCTGTCGGTGAGAACGGGGGATCCGTCCCGTCGGTGAGAACATGGGAACCGTCCCGTCGGTGAGAACGGGGGAACCCTCCAGTCGGTGAGAACGCGGGAACCGACCCGTCGGTGTGAACGTTGCAACCGTCCCTTGCGTCGGTGTGAACGGGGAAACCGTCCAGTCCCTGAGAACCGGGGAACCGTCCCGTCGGTGTCAACGGGGGAACCGTCCCGTCAGTGAGAACGGGGGAACCGTCCCGTCGGTGAGAACTGGGGGAACGTACCGCCGGGTGAGAACGGGGGAACCGTCCCGTCGGTGAGAACTGGGGGAACGTACCGCCGGGTAAGAACGGAGGGAAAGTCCCGTCGGTGAGAACAGGGGAACCGTAGCGTCGGTGAGAACGGGGGAAACGCCCCGTCCCTGAGAACGTGGAGACACTTCCCGTCCCTGAGAACGGGGTGACCGTTCCGTCCCAGAGCACGGGGGAACCGATCCGTCGGTGTGCACCTGGGAACCGTCCCATCGGTGAGTAAGGGGGAAAAGTCCCGTCGGTGTGAACGGGGGAACCGTCACGTCGGTGAGATTGCGGCAAGCGTCACGTCGGTGTGAACGTAGGAACCGTCCAGTAGGTGGGTATGGGTGTCCGTCCCGTCGGTGTCAACGGAGAAACTGTCCCGTCGGTGAGAACGGGGGAAATGTCCTGTCGGTGTGAACGGGGAGACCATACCGCCGGTGAGAACGGGGGAACCGACTCGTCGGTGTGAACGGGGGGACCGTACCGCCGGTGTGAACAGGGAGACCGTCCCGTCGGTGAGAACGGGGGAACCGTCCCGTCGGTGAGAACTGGGGGAACGTACCGCCGGGTGAGAACGGGGGAACCGTCCCGTCGGTGAGAACTGGGGGAACGTACCGCCGGGTAAGAACGGAGGGAAAGTCCCGTCGGTGAGAACAGGGGAACCGTAGCGTCGGTGAGAACGGGGGAAACGCCCCGTCCCTGAGAACGTGGAGACACTTCCCGTCCCTGAGAACGGGGTGACCGTTCCGTCCCAGAGCACGGGGGAACCGATCCGTCGGTGTGCACCTGGGAACCGTCCCATCGGTGAGTAAGGGGGAAAAGTCCCGTCGGTGTGAACGGGGGAACCGTCACGTCGGTGAGATTGCGGCAAGCGTCACGTCGGTGTGAACGTAGGAACCGTCCAGTAGGTGGGTATGGGTGTCCGTCCCGTCGGTGTCAACGGAGAAACTGTCCCGTCGGTGAGAACGGGGGAAATGTCCTGTCGGTGTGAACGGGGAGACCATACCGCCGGTGAGAACGGGGGAACCGACTCGTCGGTGTGAACGGGGG